>NC_057796.1:271115211-271134359 GCF_018294505.1 Triticum aestivum | reverse complement strand
ACCCCTCCCAATCAACAGGACCCCCGTTTCGACCGTAGGAGGTCCGTTTCCTCCGTTTTGCGGTACGCCAGACCCCTCCCGATCAACAGACCCCGTTCCGAACGTAGGAGGTCCGTTTCCTCCGTTGTGCGGTACGCCAGGCCTCGTTTCCATCGCCTGTTCCGTCCAAGCCCTCCCGATGAACACGACCACGCATTCCGTTCCGACCCAGCCGGTTGGCTCCCACGCGTTCCATTGCCTCCCGATGAACACGACGCATTCCGTTGCCTCCCCATGAACACGACGCATTCCGTTGCCTCCCCATGAACACGACGACGACGCTGTTTCTCCGTTTCGACCCAGCCATGTACACGAGTCCTGACCGTACGTATGCACGAGTAGGCGTTCGAGACCCCGCCCGTATGTACACATACGTGGCCGTATTTTCTTTCTTGCACCCTGGCCACTGTACGTACGTGTACATGCTACGTGCGTGCCTCTACTACGACACGTACGCGCCTCTACTACGACACGTGCGCGCCTCTACATCCACCAGTATATATGTACGTACACGTTCGCGACCAGAATGACAACGCTACATACGCTTCGACCAGGTGGGTCCCGACTGTCAGGCACTTCCTTGCCTGCGAAGATGTAGCTGGTGGGTCCCAGCAGTCAGGGGGGCGAATCGTTTTTTTTGCCCGGACGCACTTCCTTGCGTGCGAAGATGTAGCTGGTGGGTCCCAGCAGTCAGGGGCAAACATTTTTTCGCAAAATACGGTGGCCCGTCCGGTGGGTCCCCGCTGTCAGATGGAGGAATAATTATTTTGCACGTAATAAAGAGGCACTTCCTTGCTGCGGCCGTGGACCCAGCTATCAGCCTCTCCACGTACAGTCCACATCCGATGGAAGCCGTTCCTTGACCACGTTGACCACGCCGCGCCGAGAGCACCAGGGCGGTGGACGACGGCGAGGCCTAGGAAGGGGACAACGCGGAGCCGGGGAAGACAGGGCAGTGGATGCCCACGCGTAGAGGAGTACGAGGGTTCACTGGTTCGCTGCGGTGTGAGGCTGCCGTCGCCGCAGAATAACAGGGGGTGTGGGTGAGTAGAGGGATGGCCTGGCCAGCGGTGGGAGTAGTAGGGGGCCGTGAGGCCTCCGCCGCATCGCAGCCGGCCACGGGAGGCAGGAGCACGAGGCACGACTGGCGCTGGTTTGGGTGGCTGGAGCAAGAAGACCAGAGGTTGAAGAAGCACTACGACCGTTGGATGGACATCGTATGGTCACTGGAGCTACAATCGTGCATATTGACTAAGTTGACAAAGCCCTCCGTCCCCGTCAACTTAGTAGGCCCACAAGTCAGCCTGCCATAATACTGGGTCCCAGCTAATAGGGGGAGTATTCATTTTTTGTGCGTAATAAGGAGGCACTTCCTTGCGTGCGAAGATATAGCTGGTGGGTCCGAGCTGTCAGCGGCGGTAACATTTTTTCGCGAAATACAGAGGCCCTTTCGGTGGGTCCCTGATGTCAGGTGGAGGAATCATTATTTTGCGCATAATAAGGAGGCATTTCCTTGCGTGCAGTCGTGGACCCAGCTGTCGGCCTCTCCACGTACAGTCCACTTCAGATGCATGTCGGTCGTTGACCATGTTGACCAGGCCGCGCCGAGAGCACCAGGGCGGTGGACGACGGCGAGGCCTAGGAAGGGAACGACACGGAGGCTGGGAAGACTCGGCAGTTGTTTCCCATGCGAAGGGGAGTACGACTGTACGAGGGTTTACTGGTTCGTCTGCCGTCGCCGGAGAATAACAGCAGGTGTGGGTGAGTAGATGGATGTCTAGGCCAACGATGGGAGTACGGTGGGGCGGTGAGGCCTGCGCGGCAGCAGAGCCGGCCGCGGGTAGGAGGGAGCAGGCAGTCCCGCCGGCGCTTGTTTGAGCGGCTGGAGCAGGAAGAGCAGAGATTGAAGAAGCATGACGGCCGTTAGATGGCCATCCAACAGTCACTGCTTGTGCGTCAACCTTTTTTTTAGGAAAGCCTCAAATCTGTGGAAAACAGCATACAACCCATCTGCCATTATTTCTAATAATTTACAGCCCATTTGCTAATTATTAAGGTTTTTTTGGAGCCCATATTCTTTTTGTTAGCATTACAGCCCATATTGTGGCCACGGTTAAAAAATTATACGAAATTTTGCATATTTCGGTGCGGTCCGAACTGTTTTTAATCCCGAAATTTCGACTCACATTCAAACTGATTTTAAAAATAAATGTATATCAATATAAAATCCAACAAATTCTCCACGCATAAAAATTAATGTAATTTAAAAATCTCGAAATGAAAAAAAAGATATTTGAAACTAATTGCCGGTTTGATGTGTTTTAAAAATGTACAACCCATTTCTCATTACTGATGGGCCATTTTCTCGGCCAGCCGAATGAAAGCTCTCCTCGTCTTGAAAGATTTGCAGCCCAACAGGCCTGACAAAGCGACTTACTTGGCAAATCACAAAAAACTGGGCTGTGGCCGTGGACCCAGCTGTCAGCCTCTCCACGTACAGTACTCTTCCGATGGAAGTCGTTCCTTGACCACGTTGACCACGCCGCGCGGAGAGCACCACGGCGGTGGACGACGGCGAGGCCTAGGAAGGGGACGACGCGGAGCCGGGGAAGACGCGGCAGTGGAAGCCCGCGCGGAGAGCAGTACGAGGGTTCACTGGTTCGGCTGCGGTGTGAGGCTGCCGTCGCCGCAGGGCCTGGCCAGCAGTGGGAATAGTAGGGGGCGGTGAGGCCTCCGCGGCAGCACAACCGGCCACGGGAGGCAGGAGCATGCGGCATGACCGGCGCTGCCTTGGGCGGCTGGAGCAAGAAGACCAGAGGTTGAAGAAGCACTATGGCCGTTGGATGGACATCGTACGGCCACTGGAGCTAGAATCGTTCATATTGACTAAGTTGACAAAGCCCTTCGTCCCCATCAACTTAGTAGGCCCACAAGTCAACCTCCCACCAAGGTGGGTCCCAGCTAGCCGGGGGAGTATTCATTTTTTTGTGCGTAATAAGGAGGCACTTCCGGTGGGTCCGAGCTGACAGCAGGGGGAACGTTTTTTTCGTGAAATATGATGGCCCGTCAAGTGGGTCCCAGCAGTCAGGGGATAAACGTTTTTTTCACAAAATACGGTGGCCCGTCCAGTGGGTCCCTGCTGTCAGTTGGAGGAATCATTATTTTCCGCGTAATAAGGAGGCACTTACTTGCTGCGGCCGTGGACCCAGCTGAGACTCTCCACGTACAGTATACTTCCGATGGAAGTCGTTCCTTGACCACATTGACCATGCCGCGTTCCGTTGCATGCATGCATCCATGGGCGTGGTGCGTCCCCACTGTCAGCCTCTCACGTACAGTCATCTTCCGATGACTCTCGGTTGTTGACCACGTTGACCACACCGTGCCGAGCGCACCCAGACTGGAACGACCCGGAGATGGGGAAGACGGGGCAGTGGAGTCGCAGATGGAGAGGAGTGGGAAACTTCACTGGTTCGGGTGCACGGTAGCACAGCCGCGGTGCCGCCCATGGGAGACAGGAGCAACAACAGAGGTTGAAGAAGGAGCACGGCTGTTGGATTAACATCCAACGGTCCAGCTGCTAGAATCATTTGTTGATTAAGTTGACAAAGCTGTGCGTACACGTCCGCTTAGTAGGCCCACAAGTCAGTCACCAAATCTGACGGGTCCCAGCTGTCAATTCTTTCGCAAAACAAGGAGGCACTTCCTTCCGTGCGAAGAAACAGCCGGTGGGTCCCAGCTATCAGGTGGAGTAAACATTTTTTCAGCTTAATAAGGAGGAACTTTCCTTGCGTGCGACCATGGACCTGTGGGTCCCAGCCGTCAGGCTCTCCACGTATAGTCCTCTTCCGATGACTCTCTTTTGTTGACCACACCGCACCAAACGCAGCGAGGCGGTGGACGACGGCGAGGCCCCAGACGGGAACGACTCGGAGATCGGAAAACGCGGCAGTGGAGTCGCAGATTGAGAGGAGGAGAAGGGTTATAACTGGTTCTATTGCGGCGTGGGGCTGTAGTCTGTGGAGAATAACAGGAGGTGTCGAGGGGTGGAGGGATAGCCTGGCCGGCGGTGGGGTAGCGCTTCGCAGCGATGCGTGCTAAGCATAGCCGCTAGCCACCGAAGGCCGGACCAGGCGGTCCCGGCGACGCTGGAGGAAGAAGGCGAGAGATTGAAGGTGCATGCCGGCCGTTGGATATAAATCCAATGGCTGTGGATGACACAATCATTTGTTGACCAAGTTGACAACGCCCTGCGTAGGCTTCGACCTATTGGCCCACATGTCAGCCTGCAAAAATGTGGCATATATTTAACCCATGTTTTCTAGAATGTACAGTCCATTTGCTGGGCTGGGTGAACAAATAATTTCGCGTCAATCAGGCCCATTTATATTTTCTAAGAAATCCCAGCCCATTTGCACTTCCTTGAAATAGACGTATTAGGTGGGCTCGTTATATATATAATGTTATGTTAGAAGGAGCAATTAATATCAAAGAATAAACCGGAGAGGCACATTTTTTATATATATAATTAAGAAATTAGCGAGTTATTGCTCAAAATGAAAATGAGCGCGTTATTATTAAATTGGTCCTTAAAATCTTCGCAAGCTTTTGTACGCAATCACCAGGATTTTCCTTGCCTGTGAGTCAAAAACAACCAGGATTTTCCTTGCCAACTTCCGTTAAATGTTTACTTTTATAAGTTAATAACACGTGGGATGTTTTTATAATGTATATATAAGTCTCTATAAAATATACGATAATAGTAATAATATAAATATATATAATGTGGTTAGAAGGGAAAACATAAATTGGACACAACATTACTTTTATAAGAGACCTGCGTTTTATACCCCACAGTAGGCATACTAACAAGTTCACACACAAATACAACAGAAAAGGTAAACATTCATGTCAAACTCAGGTTCACAGGACACGTTCATATTCATAGCCAACATTCACTATCAACAACTCAAAAGATTCATATATACACAAGCTCAGCATATCTATGCATCCAAATGATTGATAGATCACACGACAATATTCATACATAATTCACAAAAAGATTTAGATATACACATGTTCAGTATGTTTATGCATCCAAATGATTGAGATCACAGCCAATATGATCCATGGACGAACTTTAATTACCTAGGGTACAGACTGGTAAATGGTGTTCAATCGGAGGTACTTCTTGCTAAAATTAGTTCTTGTACGAGTAAACTTTCGAGTACATAAGAGGCAGCACAGACAATCTGAACTTTGCTTGTAGGTTTATCCTCAAATAGTGGCCTCGTGCCGAGGGAGGTTTGAGCAACTTGGCCACTACTTTCATCCAACTAGTTTACTGGCTCATCTTGGTCCTGTATCTCGCCAAAACTCTACATTGCAGACGAGAAAGGAGGCGGTTGATAAAATGAACCACCCAAATTTTTTGTGCAGTTCAACTGAAATGGAGCATCCTTGGCGTGCAGACTGATTAAGTGCCAGATGAATATACGCGTCAACCAACTTGTCTGGAATCTTTAGACTCCATGCCATATAGTTCGCTACCATATGTGCCGATAACCAAAAGGCACAAGTTGGGACCAAAGACTGGACTGCGTTTTTCTGGGCTATGCACCAAGCAATATTTTTGGCGTTCACTCTCCTAATACTTGGAGTTTGACAATTGGTTGACGCCGGTTGATACTCGAATGAATATAGGCACTTCTTGTCAACATCGATGCTTGTCTGAGTGAACTTTGGAGTACATAGCAGCAACATAAGTACCTGTCCATCTGATCATGTTGTGCAGTTCTACTGAAATCACCCGATGTAATGATTTGCCTGCGAGTTCAGGCTCCAAATTACCTCTTTATGAAATCGGCAAATAGTAGCACAATACCAAATTACCAATACATATGACAGGCACAATAATCAGGATAAAGACCAGTACCAACCTGTGTGAGGTAGCATATCAATTACTATTTCCTTTGACTGGAAGCCAAGATAAGCCAAGCGACTGACATCAAAGGAAGAAAGCAAGCGGAGATTAGCGACTGACAGGAAAGGACGGAAGCTGTCGAGGCAATGAAGCACCCAAAGTTTTTGTGCAGTTCCACCAAAATCGAGCATCCCTGTTGGCACATATATTGGGAGAGTGAGATTACTGTAATAGTGGGACTAGTTGATGAAACATACACTAACAAATAGAAGCACCCTCATTATCTAAATGGGTAAAGTTAGCAACATAGTATTCTTGCTTAAAGAGAGGTATTAGTTTGTTTAATCAGTGTCAATTAGCTCAACTCAACACTCAAAGCATTGCCATTTATCATAGGTTGCAAAACTTTAACGTGCAAAGATAAAGGAGTTTCTCATGACAGTAGCACGATACAAATAGAGATGACAACAAACTAATATGGATGAAGGCCTTAGGCCCGTACCAACCTGAGAAAAAAGCTTATTCATGTAGTCCCATAAGAGATGATAAAGCACTCACTGGAATCACACAATAGTATATATTTTTGTGCACTTCAAATGTATGGTTGAAATCACTATTGTTTACCAGTGCTGAGATTATATCGAAAGATTATCAAGAACTTCCAGCAGAGTTAAAGCATTGGCTGGGATACAGTTCATTGTATTGTCTTGTGTAGTTCCACTAAAATGTATGATTGGCACAACATGATCCCTATTTGCACAAGTAGGAACAAGGTGAAACCTTCATTAGCTTAGTGAGAAAGGATAGGAAGACATTAGCATATTACTCAAACAGTAGCATCAAATTCATGATGGACAATACGCAAAACATTGCGTCATTGAACCAATGGCAATAAATTGACATGCAAAACAATAGCACTATTATGTCATGACACTAATAATATTCCCTCCCTGCTCCACCACATGATTCACCTCCATAGACAAACATACACACATACATGATTCAGCATAGGGTCCTACTAAAGATTGGTTTAACTCCAACAGGAAAATTAGGCAGTAATAAATTAGTGGTACTTAAGTACTCCTAATTAATTAAGTGAGACAGCAGAAGTGGAAGGGCTCCCTGGAGGATCATCTCACATGTAAGGTAGTCGTTGCCGGAGCCCTTGAATGGCCTCGACTGAGGCCTCTAGCTTCAGCAAGATCGCCTTGGCACTGTTTATTCTTCTTCTTCTTCCTCTTCATGCTCTGTTTCTCTTTCTCCTCACCAGTTGGTGAAACCAAGTACATGATTGGCCTTCTAATTCAGAATTGGTTTTGTCAGTGAGGGAGTACAAGAGTACTAGTGAAAAACAACATTATTTTCTCATGGCAGTCGGAAAATAGAGATGAACACATGCATTAAATATCATTCTTACCTAAAGGAAGGTTATGGCGCCAATATGGATGATGAGGATTGGAACACAGATCTCCCTTTGTGCAGTTCCACCAAAATGAACCAACTGTTCCATTCTGACATTCCAGTTAAACAGCTTTTAAGAAGAATTTTGTGCAGTGCACCAAAAGGTCACAACAGCAACCAGGTGAATTGGATATCCCTGTTTGCACAAAAAGGCACAGAGGAAGCAGTCAGAGTCTCAAACAATTATAGGCAAAAACATTTGGCTAAACTTGTCATGGCTTATAACAGTGGCATGGCTTCATTTTTACCAGGGACATTAGATTAAGAACAACTAAGGCTGCGTTCGGTTCACAGGTTTGGTGCAGGATTTTCGTAGGAACACAATTCCTACGGTATTCTTTCCCTTCCAACCGTTCGGAACACGGGAAAGGTGAATAGTGTTTCATAGGAAAGCTGGTCTGGTAGTACTGATTCCATAGGATTAGAAACATCCACGCGCTGCTCATTTTTTGGGCGGAAGCCCGAGGCAGGCGCTCGCTGCCATGCGTTAGACAGGTTGCTGTGCTGTGTTGCCGGAATAAAAAAATCAACCTATGTGTGGTATGTGAGGTGAGGACAAGAGTAGTCACTGTGCAGCTGAATAAACAAATAGCATCTCATACTGCCAAGCATGCTACTCTAAAAAAACAAATATGTACATTTCGTAGTCCATCCGAACACATTCTCTTGAGAGTTTCCTCCGGTTTGCTGTTCCATAGTTTTATACCTACATTCCTTTCCTATTCCTCTATTTTCATCAAGACCTATGTTTTCTGCCCCTTTATTCCGAATAGAGCCTAAATATTTGGTATAAGGGCATGGGACAGTGGGTGCACCAGCAGTCCAGCACCATGTACATAAACAGGGGCATAAAGTGGTGATTCATAGTTTGTTGCCCCGAGAAACAAACATCCAAGAAACATATCTGGGTTGGTCCCATTTTTGTTCACTCTAGCCACCTACTCCTATGTGTGGATAGGAAATCTAGTCCTGGTCATACCACTGTGTACAACGTTACCCCTATATTTCCTTTTTCGACCAAGAGACGGGTTGGATGACCAGTCTGTACTACTTTCACCCCCTTTCCTTCCTGTTTGTACCAAGTCCGATGTACATACTAAATTCCCCCACCCCCACTTTATTTCTTGTTTGAACCAAGTACTCCCTCCGTCCGGAATTACTTGTCATCAAAATGGATGTTTCTAGAACTAAAATATATCTAGATACATCCATTTCAATGACAAGTATTTTCGGACGGAGGGAGTACAAGATTCGACTCCATGAAGTAGCTTTACCTCTAAAAATAGAAGAAAAAAATATGTGACGTTGGACCATCCGATCGAGAAGGGCTGAGAGGTAGAAAATGATGCACATGCAGCGACGTAGCAAGCTGGGGCAGTAGAGCTAAGGCGGTTTCGAACGAAGATATACCTGAAGGTCGTCGGGATGTGGATAGGTGGGCGGCGGGAGGCCGGATCCGCCCACAGGCAACGACGAAGGGATCAGAGGGCCTCCCGCGCCGGCGCTCGGCCAGAGATAACGGTGCGGCCGGCAGTGGGTCTCCTCCCTCGCTGTCGACCATGGCCTAAACCCTTCCCCTCCCCACTTCACCGGCGGAGGGGGATACGTCCGGATCTGTTACCAACGGTGAGGATAGAAATCCAGTGTTTTTTGAAGGGAGAAAGACAGTGTTACTACCCCTATCTTGTTTAGATCTGGAGAGGATGAGAGTGTGTGAATAGAGCAACCCTAGCAAGCAAGCGCGGAGGCTCCAGCCTATATATACATAGTGGGGTAGTTTTCCTTTTTCACTCCATCAAAACAATCGTTTAAAATTGTGTACTACTACATGCCAGGTCGCGGTTTTTTTAGTTGTTTATTATTATTTTAGATAGCTACCCGCTTGTTCCAAGTGGTGTTACGATGTGCCAGGTCACACTTTGTATCATTCAAGTCTGGTACTACAAGTCCCTCCATTAAATGAACAACCACCCCCTCGTAAAAATTGTGAACAAGCCCACGACTAAAATTAGCGGAAACGTGGGTTGCCCCAACATGCATTATTATTTATATTTTCTACTCCCTCCGTTCCTAAATATAAGTCTTTTTTATAAGCCACACCTAAGACAAGATTTTTTTTATTAGCAGTGAACCCCACATGTCATAGACACAAAAATTGTGGCAAGATTCCCTTAGGCAAGCCAAAGTGTGTCTAACAATTTGAGCAACTCAGGTTAGGCAAGTGTGGCAAGTTTGGGAAAAATAATGTGGCAACATAAGACAAACATAGTCACAATCCAAACAGCCCCGTAATTTTTTGTGACATGCATGAAAATTTGGTTAGTTAAATTTATAGTCAAAATTTGGCAAGGTGCATCAAATCAACACATGCAAGTATCAAAAGGAAAGTCATGGCATGCATGCATGCGTTGTACTCTCTCCGTTTCCAAATATAAGTCTTTTTAGAGATTGCAACAAGTGACTACATATGAAGCGGAATATGTCTACTCCTACATACGAAGTAGCCCATTTGAAATGTGTAAAAAGACTTATATCGAGTGCAGTGCTTTGATGTGTCACGTCAACTCATACATGACCGAGAAATTTGATTACTACAACACCCTCTCCCTCGCGGACTGAGCTCCGGTGCCTTAACTGCACTTACCTTTGGCTGCATGACAGGAGGGCCAACCACCTGTTGGGCCCACCTGTCATAGCCGCAAAGGCAGGAGTAGTAAGTAGAAGCTTTCGCTACACGCTATCCCTCCCGCACGAGGTGGACGGACATGCAGCAGTGGATTCGATACTGTAGAAGTAGGAGTAACATCATTGTTCGTCTTCTCGAAGAGGCAAAGAGCCAAGCGCAACCCGAACATGGCAGTTGTGAACGCTCGCGTGGTGCGGTTCCTTGGAGTACTAGCCAGGCTCTTGCATGAGACAAAATTGCTATTGTTTAACAATTAAACTCCATTATCCATTGGTTGATACTCATTCTGCATAGGTCCACGTGCTTAGCACCGTTTCCTCCTGGGGTCACCAATGTTTATTTGCTAACTAATAGCATTGCATGCAATGAACTAGCCATTGCAAGTCATTAAAAGCATGCACACCTCTCATCTCTTATTGGTTGATATGTCAAGAAACAAGAAACAAGGTAGAAGTTAATGCACCGCGCCTAAGTGTTTTGGGACTATTTGGTTTTCGTAAGATGACTTACACACCTAGACGGAGGGAGTAGTATAGCCCTGTAAACCGGAAAGGAGTATTTGCCTTTCTAGAGATTTCAACAAGTGACTAGACTACACCGTGTGCAGTACTCCCTCCCTTCCGGTTTATAGGGCTCAAATCTCATGAACCAAGGCATTTGATTGGAGGAATGTATCTCGTACTATACAAAACTACCCTAATTAAACTCATGCATTAATTACGTAGTACTCTCGTTTTCCTCTCCGCCTTGGTCGCGGTGCACAATATTGAGCACTTCTATATGACTAGCCCCTCTATCTACATGTGGGACATTTCAAAGCATCCGGGCCCGCGTGCCATCCACCAAATCACAGCGAGGTTCTACAATCGAGACTCATCTGTCACCCCGGTGTGGCCGTCATGACCCGTCATATCACAAAACCCACACCTTTACCAGCAGTGGTAAGGTGGCCTCCAAGTTGGACTGGACGAAGCAACCATCATTTCACTGGAACGCTCGTTCAAGCCCTTTCTTCCCTTTCTTGAAGATCCCCCGGTGAGCTGCACAAGGTAAAAAACAATGGCTTATTACCATAGTTGTGGTTTTTGATTATTTGCAATGTGCTTGCTAATATGTTAGGGTTGTGCAGGTGCCGGTGGACGTCCTTGATGATTCTGATGTCATGGCCCTTCCTGTTGGCATCGCCCCAGAGATCGATTCCGATGCCGCTGTCCATCCTATGGACATCGCCCCGGAGATCGATTCCGATGTCGCAGTCAGTCCTGTGGACATTGCCCCAGAAATCGATTCCCATGCCGCTGTCCGTGCTGTGGTCATTGCCCGAGAGATCGATGACAAGAAATAGTTGGCCGCGCTAATCCTTCAGGGTAGTTTGCATTGCCCTGTGTTTAATTACCAGAACGATGCGTGTTATCGAACCATCTTAGGGCTAGTGCACTGTCTTGTGTGGGCGGACCTTGCTACTTTTGTTTGATAGTGAATCATGCGATGAATCATGCGAACCCTCTCCGAGTTATGGAAATAGATGTCTCCTCACCAGCTTTTGATGTAATATATGGCATGCTTAGATGTAAGTTTGAACTGTTTATCATATCAGCAGGGCTTGTTTGATGATTCTTGGTGTTAGTAGGCTAGCTACTGTGCGAGCTATAGTACTTGCAAAACACTCACCGAAGAGAAACGTTGGGGCTGAAGAGCTCGTGGTACGCTTATACTTATCCCTCGTCGATCGACCAATAGCCCTAGCTCCTAAAATTGTAGGCTTAGCGATCGATCAGACAATAGTCGACATACATTCAGGCCTCATTTGGTTCATAGGGTAGGAAAATCGTAGCAAAAGTACAGAGAACATGCAACACAAAATCATAGCAGTGCAGAGACGTACTCCCTCCGTTCCAAAATAGATGACCTAGGCGGGCTAGTTTGGCCTAGTGGGTTTCAGTGAAATGACATGGTACAGTGCCGTCCAGTCTTCGCGTGTGATAGAAGTATTGCGGGTATAGTAAGTTTTCTTGAAGAAGCGGAATTCAACGAAGTCATGATTGTTCCTTCGTCCGAACAACTTACAGTGGGAAAGGTTGGGCCTGCGATACGATCGGGGTAGACCAGGATAATTTTGTGCATGGCAGGTGGACCAGGATGGTCGACGTCCCACATGTCGGCGAATGAAAGTATTCTTTCCGATATAGAGGACGAGCAACGAGTATTCATTGTTTATTTTTGATGAAAGCTATTGTCTCCACTGTTACGACGGAGGAGTGTGAAACACGGCAGCCCAGTGAACTTGGCATGTGCACCACTCCCTCCTTCCTCATGTAATGCCCAGGTTACAGCTTTTTCTCACTCCCTCTCTATCTATTTCCTCTCAAATGTTTTTTACCTTTCTTTTTTAAGACACAATTGTTTTCATGCCTTTTTTATAATTATTTTTTTATACCTAGGAGCACGTGTAGAGACGGGCTCTTGCAGAGCCCACTCCTTGACTTTGTCAATGCCTCTCTCTCCTCCACATAAGGAGTACTACTTGCTATGCATGCATGCGGCGGGCATCTTGAGGGGCCAGGGCGGTGAGAGCGGGCTCCGGAAGCGGTCCGGACTCCAGCATGGCCCACCTCACATTATCACCATATATTTCTTGGAGTCCGTGCGCGGTGGGCGGGCGATCTCTTCTCCCTCCCCGTTTCTCTCTTCTCAGCCGACGCCCGCCGAGAGATTAGATTTCGGCTATCGACGGTTTATTCAATTACGGTCCCACATGTCAGTGAAATTGCAAGACAACACGTGTCCCCTCTGGTGAGCGGCGTGCGAGCCGGACTGTCGGGGTTGCGACGCGTACGAGTCGTAAGTGTGCCGCCTTTTCCTTTAGAACTTGCGAAGCGTAACATTTTCGCGCGATCGATCGATAGAAATCCAGAACAAAATGACGAGGGCGGTGCTTTCCCGCTCGTTAGGCGGGCTAGTTCGAGTGATATGACGTGCTACAGTGCCGTCCACTTGCTCCATTTTTATGTAAGCAAGAGTTTACACTCTTACGCGGGAGGAGTGCGAAGCACCGCGGATCTGATTTGATCGAGGGATAACTGTTCCCTGCCAAATAATGGAGGATTGTTAGTGATTATAGCATGATAGTTAGGGCATCTCCAGCGCTGGCCCACAAATTTACACCGGCATCTATCCGAGGACACTGATGGATGCCATCTGATGCTGCCCGCATACCTTTCAACAACTATATGAACTAACCGGACGAAATTCGTGCAAACAAAGAAAATTTCAAATTAAACGGATGAAATTCATTACATTTCGAAAACTTTTCCTACAAACTGGACAAAATTCATTACATATTTCGCACAAACCGTACTAAAACCTACTGTAAACCTAATCTAAACGATCGCCGGCGCCCGGCCACCATGTCCGGCCATGAACCCGAGAAAGCCGACCATTGCCTTTGCCTCCTCCTCATCCGCCTCGATAACCTCCTCCTCCGGAGCACAAGGTTCTGAAGATTTCCGCCTCCACGTCGCCGTCAAGCGGCTAATCGGCCGCCGATGTTTACCCCACCAAGCTTGGCGTCGACTGAGTGGAGTAGCGGTGGCCTTCCCGGGACTAGAGCGGCGGTGACCTACCGTGTACTACTCTTCCTCGCTACCGGCTGCGCCCGCGCACGCGCGCCGGCTTCGTGGTCGTGGCAGCGGAGGGCGGCTGGGGGGGTGCCGGCGATCTCCTTCGTTTACTCCTGCGACAGTACGTCGAAGAGAGCTTTGGAGCGCGCCCGGAGCGGAGCCGCTGATGTCCCTCGTCTGCTCCTGCGACAGTACGTCCAAGAGAGCTTCGGAGCGCCAGGAGGCCATGGTTGTGGTGCCGACAGAAGGAAGGGACCGGAGGAGAATAAGTGTGGGTCTTTGGCTATGGCTGGGAGCTAGGGCTCAAGTTAATATAGCAGGCGAATGGCAATGAGCCGCGGCAGATGGATGGACAACTGGCGCCGGAGTAGGTTCGTCGGGCGTGAATGCGGATGCTGCTTCAGTGACTTAACTGCAGAGCGTTTGGGTTACTGACATGTGGGCCCAACGGGCATCTGGCCCGCATGTCAGTGACACACCAATTGCACCTGCAGTTAAGTCTGGTGAATGCGGCATTGACATTCTGGAGAGACGGTGACCGTTTCAGGCGGGAAGCGCGCGCTAGCGATGGAAGGGGTTTCGGTGTGTAGTGGCACTAAGATCGGTCGCTCACGATAATACATACTCCGTACCATACTACCATAGTACCCTCTCTAGCTTAGGCTGTTTTATAGATTGTCGTTGTGATGGACGATATACATGAGCAAGGCGGTCCGAGTATGACCGTTGGTGTTGAGCCAGGTGAATACATGCTCGGCGTTCGCGTAGGCCTCCATCAAACGTCTAAACAGTAATGTCAGGCACCGCCGGGGCGCGCAGGTGATGGGCTCGCCGTTTGCGTTGCGCCAGGAGCAGGACTTTGATTTAGAGGGCGACGTGCATGCATTAGCATGCTTTGACAGCGTGAGCGTGAGTGTCTGACGTGAAGTATTTCATTTCCATTTGGCTGACGAGGGTGCGTTGCAGTGACGAGTCCGTGGTTTGATTCCCCACATACGCATAATTTTGGTTTTTACAGTATTTCTTTCTCCATTGACAGGTAGGCCCGCGTAGATAGATAAAGAACACGAGCTGATGAGGTGCATGCGGACTGTTTGACTGGTCAACCAGACAAATACAGAGCTATACGCTGAGCCAGTGACCGTATAATCACCATATCTCGTATACAATGATCAAAGTGAGCTATCAAGACAAGTTCGATGACCGCCAATGCATTTTACTCGGTAAAAAATGACCAGGATTGAAGGGGAATCCAAATTTGCTTCGTCTTCTGTCCTTGAGCTCTTGACAAACCAATGCACTATACGGTTGTCCGGCCACTCCACCCCAGAGCTCTCACCAAGCGTTGTTCATGCCATCGCGCCGCACACTAACCGGTAAGGCAGCGATGGCATCCCGCCGCGCCGAGTTCCTCGCTGCCCACGACCGCACACAAAATGGTAGGGAAGCGATGGCATCCCGCCGTGCCGAGTTCATCGCCGCTCGCGACCTCACAACTATGTGGGAGGAATTTGAAGATGCCAAGGCCGAATGGGCGGTAGAGCAAGAGGTGGCCACAGCCGCACAGAGGGAGCGGAAAAGTCAGAAAGCACTCAAGAAAAGAGAGGCCCGCCGCCGCAAGAAAGAAAAGGACGCACGCGCTGCTGCGGAGAGGTCGGCGGAGATCCAAGCACGGTGGGGTGTCGCCGACAAAGCCGGGAAGGAGAACGACGGCGTCTGGCCAGCATGTGAGAAGTAGTAGTACTAGTAGTTAGTGTGTGTGTCTGTGTCTGAGTACAAGCATGTACCAATACTACTAGTTACTACTGTAGTTTTACAGCAAATTACCAGTACATTAGCCTAGACTAAATGGAAAAATTCCTATCCTAAGCATCAAATGGCATCTCTTTCTCTATAGGAATTGAGATGCATGTCATCTCACTTCCTATGATTTTCATATTCCTATCCTATGAACGAAAGGAGGCCTCTGTTGGAGTAACTACTGTAGCTAGCAGTACTACTGGTACAGTAGTTTTCTTCAAGAAGCGGAATTCAACGAAGTCATGATGGTTCCTTCGTCCGAGCAACTTCAAAGTGGGAAGTGGGCCTGTGATTTGATGGCTCATTAGTCATTGTTACTGCGGCGCGACGACCTGGGTGACTCTCCCTTGGAGTTCTGCGTGCATGGCAAGTGGACTAGGATGGTCGACGTCCCACATGTTGGTGAACGGAAGTATTCTTTCCGATATCGAGGAGCAAGGAAACCGCGTGGTATAGTATCACTGCTGATTGGTTTGCAAAAAAAATAGTATCACTGCCGATTTATAATTATTTTTTATTTCTGATGAATGCTAGCGTTTCAACTCTTACGACGAAGGGTGCCAAACACGGCACGTGCTGGATGTCCCACACGTCAGTGAAAGGAGTGGGACATGAACAGCGTGGTAGGGCCGAGCGTAAAAAAACAGCGTGGTAGAGCGTCTCCACTTCTTCCACTTCTGGGTCGGAGACCACACGTAGTAGTACTTAGTGGTATGAACGATACAAAGTGCGAGCTGGAGAGAAAGACACGTCTAGTTGGAAGGTCTCGGGGCATACACGTAAACAAATATAAAAGTTAATATGTGCCTCCAACTAATATAGTAGTAGTAGAGTACTTAGGCACGTACTCCATAACATCACCGTGCATTGCACGTACAACATTTAGTGGTAGTACGTAGTAAGAGACAAATGCTACGCAAGAGTTCCCTTCTCGACCTACTTTTGGGTGTTTGGTAGAGTGTATGGAGGGTGCATGAGTCCACACTAGTTTAGCACAAATACACTAGAAGCATGCATGAAGAGGGGTGTTGAGTTGAGCATGTATGAAGAGGGAACAACTATGCTGAGACGAGAACGCAACCAAACAAACCCTATATGCCACGCATGTTCATACCATTTATGCCTTTCTACTTCACTTACTGCGCTACATTACTCAGGTTCGTATGTCCACTCCTGGGTACATGTCCGTCTCGTAGTTCCAGTCCCACGTGTTCTTCATATAGATGGAACGATCCTTGCATAACACGTACACCTTGATGCTAGATGTCTCGCGTGTTGGCAAAAGGATGAACAAAGCTCACGTAAAAAAATAGAGTGGAAGAACATAGATTCCGGACGATCGAGAAGGAGCAAGGAACCTCGTGGTGGAGCGTCTGCACTCATAATATTTAATATTATTCAGCAATATAAAATTAACCAATCATCTCCACAGTGGACTGGAAGAGTACGAAACATGGCAGCCCAGTGTAGTTACATCATACTAGTACATGGCTAACCCACGCTATCACCATATTTCTTGGCTTCCGTGCGACACCTATCTCTAGTAATCCAGCAGCCTGTATCGCTTCTCCCTCCTCGTCTCTATCAAAGTGCGGCGGGCTGGCGTTTCTGCCGTCTATTGAGGTCGGTTAACTATCACATGTTAGCAACATGCCAAGAGCATTCTAAAAAAAATTCCTTTCACGTTCCGTTTTCAAAAAGAAAAAAATCCTTTCACGTACGAATTTGCCTGTATGCTTTGAGCAACTTGCATGTCCTATACTGCTCCTGTTTGATACTCTAACTTAGCTAGAGGTTAGACTAACTCATGACTAACCCTGAACTAACTGTAGCCAAAGAGGTGTTTGGGTGACAGGGTTAGATTGACAACAAATGCACTTCATGGAGAGAGAAAAGTGATTTTTCAGTGGTCCCAATGAGAACTATCTCCAGTTAGCACCTCTTGGGTGGGATAGTTTTTTTTGGTGGGTTCGGTGCAACTTGCTCCAATTTAAACCCTCATGCTTGGATACTTTAGGGCTATTTGAGCCCCAACTACCTCAAACTAACTCTAACCCATGGATCCAAACAGGGCCTATGGCCAGTCTCGACGCGGAGCAGTCGTGTGCACCAGGAAGCGGCGCTCTCTCGGGCGTCGCACCACTTCAAAGCCGGCGCCAGTGAGAGGTCGCCTCCGCTCTGGCCGGGCATTAATGCGGCACTGACGCTCCAGGGCGATGCTGACCGTTTCACGCGGGAAGCGCGCGCTGGCAAGGGAGTATAGGTTTTGAACCGTTTCAGGTGTAGTACTGGTAGTTTGCAAAACTACTCAATTATTGCACTCAGTTTCCTAAGAAATTGTGGTAAAAACGTTACTCCGCAGCCCGCTTCCCTTCTCCTTCCTCTCCCACCGCCCGTGCACGTCCGCGGGAAGCGACCGGTCAACCCTTATATAGGAGTGCTAGCACAAAAAGATGCATGCATGACCACTAAAATTTCCATATTAAAGCGCCGCTCCGGCGGGAGTATGGTGTATGTTGTTACCTTCGGCCGACCCATGGCTACCGGGCGACGGCGACCAGAGAAGAGGCGGCGGGAGGGGAATGAATGCAGCTACTGTTTGGGTTCGCCTTCCGGCTTAAATAAATGTGCAGCATCACGTGTACCCGCGGGTGCACAAATTGTAACATACGTGTCTGCTTAAGTGGGCGTCACGTAACTGGTGTGTGTGAGAGAGAGATTCTGAGAGATAGAGTGCGTGTGTGCGACTCTACTCTTCGGACATGTACTCAACCTTTTGCATCGGGATATAAGTATAATGGTATTTACTTTAGCTAGTGATTTACGTGGCCATGTTAACGTGGTTGTGTCAAAAAAATGTCACTTCCTGCTCGTGATTTGCGTTATATAATTACAAGCAAGATTCTCGTGCATTGCACGGAACATCAATATGCATTTTTTTACAGAACACCTGTTGTGATTGACCCATGCAGGAGTAATCCCATGTGTAAAAACTAATGATATCTCGAGAATGTCATCGAAAAAATGAAAGATGAGAGATAAGGCGAGGAGGAGTGGAGCGTGGTGGTGACTGGTGGTCGGAATGGGCGGAGGCATGGGGATGGACGGCGCCGGCAGGCGGCAGCGGCCACCATGCATGCTAGATTGTTCCAGAGACTTATTCCTTTCTTAATTGCTGAGCAATGAGGTTGCGGGAGATAATGATGTGGAGAGAGGTGCGGGTATCTTTTGTAAAATTATCATAGTTTGCTTTCTATCCTCAAATATAGATCATACGGTCTGTATTACAAGACGGCAGGCACACCATCACCGCCAACTCGTTTTTTATAAGGGTACAGATGATAAGTTTGCTGACTACTAAAGTAAAGTGGAATTTGTCCATGTTATGCAAGTAAATAAAGGTGATTGTTTATCATACGGGTAAGGTTGGATGAAGGATGGTAGGAACAAATGCTCCGCCTAGAGCATGTGTGTGTGAGATGGAGTCTTAGTGTGTGTGTGGGGTGTGTGTGTGTGTGAGAGAGAGAGAGAGGAGAGAGCGAGAGATGGAGTCTTAGTTTGTGTGTGTGTGTGAGAGAGAGAGAGATGGAGTCTTAGTGTGTGTGTGGGGGGAGGGGTG
>NC_057796.1:271095967-271115026 GCF_018294505.1 Triticum aestivum | reverse complement strand
CGGGGTCCTCTGTGGCGGATGTAATTTAAGTGTGCATGGCTTCATCATAGAGAGGTGATGTGTATGGCAGAGGCCACCAACGATGGGGTGCGAGAGAGAAAATGCCCGTAGAGAGGGAAGAGAAGGTGTGTGCGCGTGAGAGGAGTCGACATCGAGAGAACGTGTTTGTTTGAGAGACACCGAGGAAGACTACTATATATCGATGGTGCATGTAGGCGGGAATTAAACAAAGGGATGGTCTTATTGGTTTCGGGGATATAGGGGAAGAGTGAGAGGCGGCGGGGGGGGGGGTAGCTAGAAGGCGATTGTTAAGTGTGAGTGTGTGTTTTACCCATCCAGGCGGAAGTTATGTGCACAATAGAGGAGAACGATTCGATGTGGCGTTAGGATTGAGGGTAATTAAACGTATGGAGACATAGAGACCTTGAACGTGCATGTGTGAGAGGTATACATGTATACGTGGGATGTGTGTGTGTGTGTGTGCGCGCGCATGATCGAGATAAAAGAAAGAAGACATAAGTCATAAGATCAACGACATGGGAGAGATGGATCGGTATGACAATATGCATGCATGTGAGAATGCAGGGAAGAAGGCCCGACAATTGAGCATGTGTTTTTGTCTTTAAGAGATAGTGGCGTGGGCTGGAGCATGCATCTATGGCGAGCAGAGGGAGTGAGGCGCAACGATTGTGCAAAAGAGACCAACCTATAAATGCATATGTATGGAGAGACATATATAGTGTGGGTGATAGGAAGCAAGACTCCGTGCGAGAAAGAAATGTTGACGGAGAAACTACAGATAGATACAGAGATGGAGATGCTAGCTAGAGGGACATCCGCTAGTTTGGGTGTTGGAGATGACCGTCGGGTGGTTCAAAGGGTGAAGTTATATATGTGTGTGAGAGGGCACTTGACTGCATGTAGAGAGAAACATATGTAGTGTGCATGATAGGAATCAAGAGTGAGGGCGAGAAAGAAGGTTGATGGAGAAACAGATAAATAGAAAGATAAAGATGCTAGCTAGTGTGCGTTAGAGATAGGAGTCGAGTGGATCAGAAGGCTGGGTTATGTGTGTGGGTGTGAGAGAGATAGAGATAGGGTGCATGTGAGTCACATACAAACAGATATCAGAGAGAAATGAGATCCAGAGAGACGGAGTTTTGTGTCTGCAAGAGAGAAAGATATTTCACAACGAGAGTGATAGCTAGAGAGACATACGAGGGAACGCAAGATATCTCTAGGGAGAGAGGGTGTGTGTGAGCGACATACAAGAGGACAATGGAGAAATATGAGACCCTGGGAGACAGAGTTTGTGTTTGTGTGTGAGAAAGATATATTGAAGAGGAAGAGTCGTAGGTTCTCATATCTAAGGAGCGAAAGACATCTCTGTATGAGGGGTGTGCGAGTGGCACACATGGGAATAGTAGAGAGAAATGAGACCCCGGGAGACAAAGTTTTGTGTTTGTGTGAGAGAAAGAGATTCCACATGGAGAATCATAGTTAGAGACACATAGCAGGGAGCGAGATATACTTAGAGAGAGATAGAGTGATGAAGGTCGAGGGAGAGAGTACCGTCAGTGTGTTACGAAGATAAAAGATCATTGTCGACATACAGGTAGCACGAGAGATACCTGAGAGACGATGAACGCGTATAGGTCCAGAGAGATAGTCCTATATAAGCATGAGTGATAGCTATATGAGATGAATATCTGGATTAAAGGGGATTCAAATATTTAAACTGGAGATCACGACATCGATAATATCATAACGCAAATTGGTGTATCAAACATGCATATTCATTTGAATTTGGGCACACGTGTAATGTTATATAGTTTATCAATATTGGTGATCCATAGATTCTTCAATTACAAGCAATGCATGGTTTATATGCAATTAATGTCTAAATGGGATTACACTATATGTTGCGTGTGTGAAACACATTATACATGTTTGAGAAGTAAAAAAAACCCGCATGAAACACACATTAATTGGAGACAGTTAGCGAGGAATGCATACATTGGATTTCAACATAAAGTGGTTTCAAATATTTGAAAATCCAAATTGATGGATACAACCTTATGAATCTGAGATATGCCATTTGTAAACCATATTTATGATAAATGGTGTTGGGCTTTTGAAAGTATATATAAAAAATGATGTATATAGAATGTAATTCCAATTGAAAATGGATCCCGCCCGAAAAAAATAGAATACAAACGGGATTCGAATTGAGTTGGCACGGTAAACGTGCACTCTGCAAAATTTGAACGAAGCGGGGAAAGTCGCAGTAACCACCCGAAACCAAAATCTGCGAGATGCAAATCACTACTGCCTATCCCTGCCACGCAAAGCCTATCTGCTGGATTTCTATAGGTTTCAATAGGGGTAGGTTTGTAATTTCACCCAAACGTGACGTAACCGCCTCTCACCCGGATTCATACACGGTGGTCGCCAAAATACAGTGTGTCCTCGGCCGAAATCGACTCCCTCCCCGATTCATATTCATACACGGTGGGCGCCAAAAACAAACTCTCGTCGGCAAATATTCGGTGTATGCGAGATTACCGTCCTATCCCCAACCGACTAATGTTGCCGTGATGTAGTAGAAATTTGAAATGGGGGCTAAGTTTGTAAATTTCCTCTCATTTGAGACAAGCGCGCCCTGAATACATGGTTCCCCCCTTCCTCTCTACATCCCTTTTCCCCATTCGTACTCCTTGGGCGCCAAAACACCCTCTCCACCCCACCCTCCTCCGTCCGCCACCCCATCCACCGCCGTCCTCCTCCACCATGCCGGAGTTGATACCCCGACGCCGCCGTCCATTACAAGAGATCGACCTCTCTCATCCACGGCTTCGGACCGGGATCCTTGCATCCCGTCCTCTCGCTTCATCCCCGCCGTCGTCCACCTTGCCGGCGCCGCTCCTACGACCATCTCGTCCACCGCGCCCCGCCGCCACCGTCTACCCTCCTAGATCTGCTTCCACGCCGCCGACAGCCATCGCTACTGCAGCACCGTCAAATTCTCAGCAGATGCGTACACGGCGCCGCACCAGAGGCGGTACTCTTTCGTATCTGCTCAACTTATTTACCGTAGCAAGAAAATAGATCGCCACTGCTTTACTCTGATTTCTTGTCTTGGTTGCGAAGTTGCCTTTGTCCGGTTTGCACCTTCAGATCCGCCATGGCACGCTCAACACTATACTCCCAATGCTTATGGTTTTCCCCTTTTATATTCCACACTAGTTAAATCACAGTAGACTAAATTTCAAAATTGGGTCAGTCGATTTTTCAGAGCTCGCCGGAGTTCGCCGGTGCGATCGAAGGGGCTCGGGTGGTTGTGGGGCCTCGCTGAACGAAGAAAACTCGACGCGGGTGGGGGTTGGGGCGGGGGTGGGGGTGGGGGTGGCGGAGGAAAATAGGCGGTGGGGGCCGGTGGTCCGGCCGGCGGCCCGTGCGGTGTTCTGTATGGGAAGAATCAGAGACGAGGAAGAAGAAGGGTTAGGAGACGTAGGATCTTCATCCAGCTGCCTTAAATGGTCGAGAGACAGCTGGGAGTTGCATTCTTAATGCGCTCTGGTTCATCATGTGTGGGCACTGCACAACCAACATTTTATTATCCAAAATCTGCTTGCTCTTCTTTACCATGTTCCTCTTCCGTTCTTCTTTAATATGTACTCTCTCCGTTCCTAAATACAAGTCTTTGTATAGATTCCACCATGGACTACATATGGAGCAAAATGAGTGAATCTACACTCTAAAATGTATCTGGATACATCTGTATGTGATCCATAGTGGAAATCTCTACCAAGACTTATACTTTGGAACGGAGGGAGTATGATAGTAGTACAGTATGTTCCTTGTACTAAAGATGAGCAGGGACATTTGCAGTGTAGAGGTACGGTCGGTTGTGATGGACACTTTGAGCCTCTTTGATTCGTAGGATCTTGTAAACATAGGAATAGGATTTGTAGTGGCCTGCCCACTTGAATCCTATAAGAATAGCAAGGAAATGCAGGGAGTTGTGTCGCCTTTGAGAGTTACACTGATATTAACAGTACCGCACCTTCACTTGACGAGAGCTGGTATCCGAAGCCTTTCTAGCCATACCGGCAATACTAGCACATATATTCCAGCAAGTTCCACTTTGCTGATTTTACTCTGATGCTTAAGGTTTTCCCGTTATATCTACACTATGATCAGTGTAGCTGCTTTATGTCGCACTAGCAGCAGTCCACTCTTGAAGCTAAACACTGCAATGACTTACAAAATTGGCACCAAGGCATTGAGTGCCATTCTGGATGCAATGAAACTCATATGCTCCCCACCTGTTGATTCCTGTTCAGAATATGATCCTAATGACTATTCTAACCTCGAGGAGTCAAAGGCAGATGGCCTGTCCTGTTCACCCATCAAGGTGCCTGTTCTAATTTGGCAATGTTTTATTGATTGCGGGTATCTTGCATATGTTGTCTTGCATTTCTTCTACTTTGTTGCACCGCCATCTGCTTAGTTTACTCATCATATATGTCGAGATGCCATGCCCATCCATTATCAATACATATTCCATCTGTCATCATACCATGTTTTTCCACTCAAATGTTGTTCTTGTGCATCAGACATAAAAAAGGAAGAGGGTGATTGCCGAACCTGAAGGAGCACCAGCAAAGTCCTTGAAAAACGTGGTGGTGCCGGAGAAATCAGACAGCACCCCACTTATATTGGCTGTACAACCAGTGACACAAAACGTAGGACCGACTCCAGCAGACTGTACCCATACTTCACTGGCCACACCACTAGCCGCACCACACAGGACCTGCACTCCAGCAAAAGGTATACCGATTTCATTTGCCATAGCACCAGCTGTACCACGGAAAAATCCCACTCCAGCAAAAAGTACAGCAAGTCCACCGGCCGAAGACCTATCCCAACTGCAGAGACGGCCAATTCCTGCAGATTGGAACCCCATTCCATTAATTCCCAGTTTAAAAGACAATGCTTTCAATGTTGTTAGGGACTACGTGCATATATTCCCATCATGGGAAGATTATTGTGAAGACAAACACCATTTTCACATCTTCCAGTCCAACTTACGTGTAAGTGCTATTATTCATGGTTATTATTTTCCTGTTTTCTGCTGATTGAACACATCAATGATTTACATTACATTGTTGTAACTAGGCGAGGGTCAATCTGGATAGTCATGACGAGCAAAGCTTGCTTGTGCTTTTCAAGGGAGCATTGCAGCAGTATCGGTGTTACCTGAGGAAAATCACACTTTGATGGCAAGTCTATAAACGAATTTCCGGTGAAGTCTCCTGTGCTAAATTTAGAAGACATTGAATGGAAAAACCTTGTTATGCACTGGTCTCGTTCCCAGGATGAGGTACTGTCTATGAAATCACATGACAATTTGAACTTCTACTTTTCCGCATGTGCCTTATGGATCTTTTTTGCAGGAAATCTGCTCGAAGAAGAATTCCGGTTTGACAAGAACGACAGGATATCGCAAATATGCTGCCCGCTGCTTTGCTCTTGTTAGTACCTGTTGTCCTGTATCACTGTACTTGCATACATACCTGGTTCATTATGTGACAGCAGTATGCATGATAGCTTGCTTATCAATTGTTCGCTCCAAATTATCTGATCTGTATGAATGGTTACATTAGTGTAGAATATATCCAATGCCAATGTTTTTTTAGCTCTGCATTGTTCTTGTATGTACATGCTGTCCTTTATCATTGTACTTATAATGACAGGTAGTTGTTCATGTACCATCACTCTGCAGCTTATTTTCCTTTGCCCTCCATTTTCTACACATCAGATCTGTATTTACTCTTACCATAAGGTTGGCACTGAAGAAGTTTAGCTGTGCATTGCTCTTGGTTGTACCTTTTGCCTGTATCGCTGCACTTTCATTTATAGCTACTTGGTTATGTAGCATCACTCTTCATCTTATCTTAAATATTCTCCATTTTTTCGTATATTATCACATCTATATTTACTCTTAACAAAATGTAGAATAAAGGCAATGCTTTTGAAGAAGATTCTGTGGTAAACTTCTTGAATTGCCCCCCCATCAGCATGGACAAGGCCTTTATAGAGCATGTCTTCACCAATAATGTAAGTTTGTCCATCTCAAGCCTTCAAACTTTGTTGTATATATTTGGTTAGGCATGACTGCAACAACTATTTATTTTTGGTGTTTGCATCAAATTGCTTGTTTAAAGTTTATTATGTAGTTCATAAACAAAAGTTTGTCCTTTCTCAATTTAAGTTCTCAGTTGTACAACCAAGTTCCTTCTTCATACCATGTAAATTAAACTATACAGAGCAAGTGATCTTCTTTTGCACTGCATGTATGCTTCTGTTCTTCATCCGTAATCCAGTGGTGTGGTGAACCTACCCACTATAGCACAATGTCATATTCTGCAATGTCTTAACTATGAACACTGTCATATCATTCTACTATTATTTAAACCGTCTCTTTATTTGCCAATCTGAAATGGTATAAATTGACAGCACACTAACCATTGATACTTATGAGTTCTTGATCTGTAATCCAGTGGTGTCGTGAAGCTGCCAACTCCTTCACAATGTCATTTCCTGCCATGTCTTGACCTGAACAATACCATATTGTGTTAATGCAATTTTAAACTGTGTCACTTTATTCGTCAGTAAGAAATGTGATGAATTGTCAGCACTGATACTTTTATGTGCAAAACCTGTCATCTGTCTGCTTGTTTATCTTTCAGAGTGAGGAAGATATAAGTGTTGAACAAGCGCAGTCTCATCATCTTGCTCAGTTGCTTGCGCTGCAGCTCCCCAGCAGGGCTAGCCTTTCTTGAACTCTATTGAAGTGCTGTCGGTTTTGTTTATTATTTTGTCGGCGTGTTTATTTGCACTGGTGGCGATCTTTGATGCTCAGTGTATGTAATCTGCTGTGTGCTTGTGCTTTATTATCATAGTGGCGAACTTTGATGCCCAGTGGATGTAATATGCCATAATTTCTTTATTTTATAGTCTAGGTTTTTTCTTATTCACGATGCTGCAGTTATTTTACTGTATATATATCCTGTCTTCGCAGTAAACCGGCCAAACCGTAAAATTACGGTACATAATCGGGCCGTCATGCAATCACGATGTAGGTTGGGCCTGAAACGTGCCGAACAGCTCACGGGCGGCAGCAGCCCGAAATGAACCCCGACCCATGATTGTGCGAATCAAATCACGGGCTTTTAACAGGCCAAAATTTTCTCGATCCTTGTTTGGCCCAATCAGATATCGGCTGCGAGCAGGCCGGATGCAAACCGGGCCGTAGTTAGGCCCAACTATATGACGGGCTTTAACAGGCCGAAATTAATATAGGGCCGAAATGTTAAACGGGCCTTTAACATGCCAAACTAATATCAGGCCGAATTACTAAGTGGGCCTTTAGCAAGTGGGCCCAAAAGCATAGTGTCCAGTTGACGGGTCGAATCTGATATGGGCCATAATTGAGCCCAAGCCTCTTAAAGGGCCGGACCTGATCTGGGCCGTAATTTGGCCCAGAACGTGGTAGGCTTTTAACGGGCCGGATCTCATATGGGCCACTATTAGGCCCGGAGCGTGGCAGGCCATTAATGGACCGGATCAAATATGGGCCGGCATTTGGCCCAAAACATGGCAGCCAGTTAATGGGCCGGCCTACTAGGGTCCTCAAAATCTTGTGGCCTACAGCTGGGCCGGCCCATTAATGTCGGCGAAATCTCGTGGGCCTTTAGCTGGGCCGGCCCATTATGATCCGCAAGAATCTTGTGGGCCTTTACCTGGGCCGGCCCATTATGGCACACAAAAATCTTGTGGGCCTTTACCTAGGCCAGCCCATTATGGCCCACAAAATCTTGTGGGCCTTTAGCTGGGCCAGCCCATTATGGTCCGCAAAATCTCATGGGCCTTTAGCTGGGCCGACCCATTATGGTCCGCAAAATCTTGTGGGCCTTCAGTTGGGCCGGCCCATTTAAACTTGATGGGCCGGTCCACATGTCAACATATCATAGGCGCGTCTCGCCCATTGGATGAGTGACACCTGTGCCAACACGGACCTGACACGTGACTCCTCCAGCCAATGATGATTTTACACATGGAAAATCCCCATTGGTCGGGGCTGTAATGGGTTATCGGATCCAAAACCCGACCTGATAGCTTAATGGCGTTCCGTTACGGTGGATGCCACGTGTCGGTCACCCTTGACGAAAGCACTTCTGTGACGCGCGATTTATCATCATGGAAGTGGACACGTCCATGGTGATAATTTTGGTAATGTCATGGAACACTTCTACGACAGCACAGGTATGACTATCTTGATTCTGTCATAAATTTGTCATGGATGTACATGCATGACAAAAAACGCGACCTACTGTGACAAACATGTATCATCACGGAAGTGTATTTTTTTGTAGTGTAGGACGCGTGGCTGACGATGCTCCCGTCGTTGGCCGGCAGCGTGGCCACCGCTTGTGCGGTCGCGTCCGTGTCCGGCTAAGCCGCTATTGCA
Source organism: Triticum aestivum (assembly GCF_018294505.1). Classification (NCBI taxonomy): domain Eukaryota; kingdom Viridiplantae; phylum Streptophyta; class Magnoliopsida; order Poales; family Poaceae; genus Triticum; species Triticum aestivum. Next base: position 271,106,490 of record NC_057796.1, on the reverse strand, counting down.
TCACGAGCGGCGACTTGAGCGAGGGCGGCGACCTCGAGCTTCATCCCTGAAGACAAGATCTCACGCGGAGCATTCGCGCTCGCGGTCATGGCGGATGTCGTGCCAAGTAGCAGGACGACGCGCTATGGTGTGGAGTTTAGCTGGGCGTTGCCGCTTTAAGTAGCGCATTCCGGTGAGGCCAAGCGCTCGGGTGCGTCATTAAGTCGCCGGAGTTGGTTCCTCGGGCACCGAGCCTCTTATTGATGGCATATGGACGGACGACATGAATGCGGGCAGCTGGCGCTGATGACCCACAAGTATAGGGGATCAATTGTAGCCTTTTCAATAAGTAAGAGTGTCGATCCCAACAAGGAGCAAAAGTAAATGGCAAGTAGTTTTCAGCAAGGTGATGTTTGCAAGTGCTGAAATTGTAAGTAGTAGAGTAGTTTGATAGCAAGATAATTTGTAACGAGTAAGTAACGGTAATGGTAAAAAAAGTGCACCAAGGTAGCCCAATAATTTTGAGGCAAAGGACAGGCCAAAATGGTCTCTTATAGTAAGCAAGGTGTTCTTGAGGGTACACGGGAATTCTATCTAGTCACTTTCATCATGTTGGTTTGATTTGTGTTCGCTACTTTGATAATTTGATATGTGGGTGTGGATCGGTGCTTAGGTGTTGTTCTTACTTGAACAAACCTCCTACTTATGATTAACCCCCTCGCAAGCATCCGCAACTACGAGAAAAGTATTAAGAATAAATTCTAACCATATCATTAAACTTTTGGATCTAATCGGTCCCTTACGAAATAGCGCATAAACTAGGGTTTAAGCTTCTGTCACTCTCGCAACCCGTCATCTAATAACTACTCCACAATACATTCCCCTAGGCCCAAATATGGTGAATTGTCATGTAGTCGACGTTCACATGACAACACTACACTACAAAAAAATACACTTCCGTGATGATACGTGTTTGTCACAGTAGGTCGCGTTTTTTGTCATGCATGTACATCCATGAAAATTTTATGACAGAATCAAGATAGTCATACCTGTGCTGTCGTAGAAGTGTTCCATGACATTACCAAAATTATCATCATGGAAGTGTCCACTTCCATGACGAAAAATCGCGCGTCACATAAGTGCTTTCGTCAAGGGTGACCGACATGTGGCATCCACCGTAATGGAACGCCGTTAAGCTATCGGGTCCGGTTTTGGATCCGATAACCCACTAACAGCCCCGAGCAATGGGGATTTTCCATGTGTAAAATCATCATTGGCTTGAGGAAACACATGTCGGCTCACTGTTGCGACAGATGTCATCCACTCATTGGACCGAAGGCGCCTATGATACATCGACACGTGGCACGGCCGAACAGAGGCCCATTCGTGTGAAAAGGCCGACCCGTTTGACTTTGTCAAAAGGTGGCGGGCCGGCCCACGGAAAGCTTGTTAACGGCCTGTTCGCATATAGCCCATTTACAGCCCGCTATCCCAGGGCCCGTTACGACCTATCCGAATTAGGCCCAGTAGCGTCATCTGGGCCGTCCAATATGATTCCAGCCCATTTTAAGTTCCGTCCCATGTATGGCCCATGATGTCTTTCGGCCCATATGAGGCCCTTTGTAACTCTTGGCCCATTAACGGCCCGTGGTGAAACTGGCCCGTAATGAACAGTGTATCACTTTATACCCATTAATGACCCATTAATCCATTGGGCCATTTGCAGCCCATGTTATCTTTCGGCCTTCTCAGGGCCCATTTATTCTTGGGCTCATTTCCAGCATTCGGTTACTTACGGCCCGTTACTGCCATTTTCTGCTTGTGGGCCAAATTCAGCCCGTGGTTACAGTCGGCCCGTTTGTGGCCCGTTAATACGTTGGGCCGTTTTCATAGAGTAATCAAATACGGCCTATTAACACGGCCCGTTATGGTCGGCCCATGAACGGACGACTCCAACTCTAGCCCGTTTACGACCATAATGCGGTCTGTTTTGGCCCATGTTTGGCCAATCGATCATACGGCCCGTCTAAGGCCCATTGATGATACGACCCGTCGAAGGCCCATTGTTTCTATGGACCGTAGAAGGCCCGTTGTTTCTACGGCCTGTAGGAAGCCCAGTGTCACTACAGTAAATATGTAGCCCATGGCCTGTTAAAGCGGGAAACTACTATAGGTTTAGACCTGCTAATTGCCCAAGATGATTATAGGCCCACGTTTTGGCCCATATGAGTAACGGGCCGGCCTGAAGACCGACAACACTGAGATCCACTGAACCTTCTGGCCTAAATTACGGCATACCGACCAAAGAATAAACCTAGACTATACAATAAAGAAATTACGGCATATTACATCCACTGGGAATCAAAGTTCGCTACCGGTGATAATAAAGCGCAACATGACCGCGGATTACATACACTGGGCATCAAAGGTCGCCACCAGTGCATATAAACGCACCGACAAAAGAATATACAAAACTGAGAGCACTTCAGAAGGCACTAGACCCGGCAAGCTCGGGCCCCGCAAGCAGCCAAACAAGCTGATGAGACCTCGGTTATGTCAACGGTAGATGCTTCATCCCTAGCTGTATGGCACCATAGTGCGCAAGGCAGTCCCCTAACATCCTGATTACATCTTTGACTTCAAGTCGGAGCTGAGCTGAAGCAAGCCTTTCCGCTTTAAGTTGAGACTAAAGAAGTCAAACTGATTGAGGCAGCGACTGCACAGAGGTTGTCTCACACCTTCTGGTGAGTAGCTTCAACTCACTGTCTTCATCAAGATAGGACCTTGGGGTCATCTCGCTGTCCTCAAGATGGTTTGGCTCACTATCTTTCCTAAAGTTCTACCTGACATAAGAGATATGACTCTGAAAGAGAAACAAGGAGACACGTAACAGGTTTCACAATTATATAAGCAAATAAATGGATCTGTTCTGCATAAGGAACATGTTTTTACAACTACAATTTAAATCTGGTAGTTGTTGCAAACATCCAATCAGATGTAAACAGCAGTGGAGGAAATGATGCCTATCCAAATCTATACTAGAACAAAGTTTGAAGGCTTGAGAAGGATGAACTTACATTACATGTTAACATGGGCTGGACAAAGCCCTTCTCCATGTTGATGGAAAGATAATTCAATAAATTCCCCAAAGAAAATTCTTTATAAGCGTTGCCATTATTCTACATTTTGCAAAGAGTAAATATAGATCAAATAATATTGGAAGAAATAGAGGATAATGAAGCTCAGGTGCAGACTGATGATACATAATCAAATAGCAATTAATTAAGTACAGCGTTACAAGGCAAAAGGTACTGACAAGAGGAATGCAGACATCAACATGTGCAGTGGCATTGGCTTTATTCAACATTTTGGTAAGAGTAAATGTAGATATGATAATTTGGAGATAGTGGAGGGCAGGGCACATAAGATGCAGAGTAATGCTAGACAATCAACTATCTCGCGATGCATGTACAGTAATACCACCACCGTCCGTTATTAGTTGTCGCTCAAATGGATGTATCTAGCACTATTAAGTTCTAAATACATCCAATTGATCAACAATTAATTCGATACAGAGGGAGTACATGACAAGATGTACTTACATGAGCAATCCAAAAAATTCATAACCATTGTGTTAATTCTACATTTATCTAAGAGTAAATATAGATCTTATAATTTCAAGCAAAGGGAGGATAAAGAAGCGAACATTTACAGTGATGCTACATAATCAAACAGCAGTGAGTGTAAGTATGCTGACAAAGGGCAAGAGGTACTGACAAGAGCAATGCCGAGCCCAGTATTGTTGTGAGATCCTATGATCCTTTGAGCAAGGTGATTCATCTAAAATTAGTTTTCATACAAGAGAGAAGGTAAGGCACATGCAGAAATTTAGGAGTTCAAATTTTGAATTGATATCATAGACAGTACCTGACGCTGGGCTGTCAGTAGTTCTAATAGGGGTTTGGCCATTGGAGTAGGGGTAAAGTCTGTTACAGTTGGGCCTGTGTTTTCTGTGGTTGCTGATCTATCTGATTTAACAGGTATCACTACCTTTTCCAAATACCTAGTTTGTACTCCTTGAGGATCTGCACTCACCCTCTTCCTTTTGGACATCTATTACGAAAGAACAACATTTGACTGGAAAAACATAGTATGACGACACATGGAATAGGTACAGAAAATGGATAGGTATGGCATATACTCATATATGATGCTTAAACTAAGCAGATGGTGTAACAAAGTAGAAGTAATGCAAGAGGTCAGATGCAAAATATGTGCGACCAATACAACCTTGCCAAGTTAGAGCATGCACCTTGATGGGTGAATACGATGCCAAGTTTGTTAGCCAGTGGATTGTTCCGCAATGCGCTCATTCTCATATTCATTTTGATAATGTTCAATACCTGACATGCATGAAAACATAAAAACAAGTGAGATTATCTTTGTAATGTAGAAGTGATTCTAATCCAATACTTCCTCCCTGTAAATCCCTTCGTGCTATCTCTGCAATTCTTCTAAGAGGTGCCATGCATGCTGTAATTTGTGTGTGCATTAATATAATGTGGCCTACTACACAAATACGAGAGCTCCAGAAGTGATGATACTTCGCAGATGACAGCTTCAACATATAGTAAAGAAGAACAAGTCGACCTGACCTGACAGATTCAAAATATACTAAGGGAGAATAACTCGACCTGACTAGTCGACCGCAAGAGAAGAGGATCATCTTAAAGAAGAGCAGAAGAGCAAGCAGATTGAAGATATTACAAGTCTTTCTATACAATGTCGGTTGGCCACCCATGATGAACCAGAGTGCACAGAGAAATACTATTCCTTCCAGTCTCTCCATATGTGGCTCACATGCATTTTGAAACTAAAGTAGGAACATTTAGCTGACCAATTAAACATCTCTCAGTTTTACTAATATCAGCATAATATCTGATTTGAATTTGTACAACTAAGCTTGTTTAGCTCGATGTGTGGAGCAGTGCTATTACGACACGAACCACGTAGGCTGATCGTGGTCATCATAAAATGGGGAAACCGTAAGCATGATGAGTATAGTGTTGACCGTGGCAGTGGGATGGCAGATCTGAAGCTGCAAACCACGCAAAGGGTAGTTAGCAACCGATATTTGCTTTGAAATAACAACTAAGTTTCGGTATGGACAAGAAAGTACAGTCAACAAGTGATAAAGAAATGCAATTCTGTTGTCTCTCTATATGTCGCGACATGCATTTGGAAACTCAAGTGGGACCTTTAGCTAACCAAATAAATGTGTCTGTTAACTAATATCAGTATCATATCACAATCATATTTGAACAACTAAGCTTGGAATTTTGAGTGTTGTGTTGTTTACCTTGAACGGTGGAGTAATGCTAGTATGATAGAAAGCACCTACGCAGATCATAGTAGAGTAGATAAAAGGGGAAAACCCTAAGCATCAAGAGTAAAATCAGGAAAGTGGAACTAGCTGGACCAGTGGGTGGCGCACATGCTTTTCGAAATGAATATAGGAACATTAGGTGACCAATTAAACGTTCTCTGTTTTAGTAATATGAGCATCATATCAGATTCGTATTTCAACACGTAAGCTTTGGAATTATGAGTGGCATGTTGTTTCGCTTGATGGGTTGAGGTCTTGAGGAGCAGTGCTAGCACGACACGAAGCAGTGAAGCACCTACGATGATTGTAGTGAATATAAAGGGGGGAAACCATAAGCTTTACGAGTATAGTGACCGTGACATCGCGGATCTGAAGGTGCAAACCGGACAAAGCTACTTCGCAACCAATGTTTGCATTCAACTAGCCACTACGATTTGGTACGGACAAGAAAAGTACAGTAAACAATTTAAGGTCTATTTTCTGGGTGAGATCAATAACTCAAGCACATATGGAAGAGTACCACCTCTCTTGCGACACCGTGTAGGCTGATACGTTGAGGGTGCTGCGGGTGCGATAGCTGTTGACGGCAGGGAAGAAGACTTTAGATGGCAGACGGCCAGGTCGGGGATAAATCCTGTTGCCGTGGACGAGGCAGTCGTAGGAGCAGCAACAGCAAAGTGGACGACGGCGCCGATGAAGCGAGACAACGCGATGAAAGGATCCTGGTCTGGCGCCGTGGATGAGAGACGTCCATCTGTTGCAGTGGACGACGGGGTAGGGGTAGCGGCTCCGGCAAGGTGGAGGATGGGGTGGCAGACGGAGGAGGCTAGCCGCAGTGGGTAGGTTGTCGTGGCGCCGACGGTGTATGAATGGGGAAATGGAGGGGGAGGGGGGATCTCAAACTTTGGGACGCGCTTGTCTGAAATGTGGGAAAGTTATGAACTTATCCCCCGTTTAAAATTTCGGACATCACGTCGGTTGGGGATAGGACGGTAATATGGCATCTCCCAAATATTTGCCGGTAACGATTTTGGGCGAGGAGAGGGTGTTTTGGTGCCCACGGTTGGCGCCCACGGTGTATGAACGGGGCTGACTGGTAGGGCGGTTGTGTCACGTCTGAGGGAAGTTACACATCTGCCCCTATTTAAAATATTAGCCTACATCGATTTCGGACGAGGAGAGTTTGTTTTGCCGCCCACCGTGGATGAATGGGGAAATGGAGGGAGAGACACATGTCCTTCGGACGAGCTTGAATCAAATGTGTTTTGCTGCCCACGTTTAGCGCCCACCATGTCTGAATGGGCTCAGAGGCCGTCGTGTCACGTCTGATTGAAGTTACTAGTCTACCCCGATCGACAGCAGTGTAAATCCGGTCGATAAGGATGTCAAGTGTCAGGGGTAGACTGTAATTTCCATCTCGCAAACACTTGCTTCGGGCATCCCACAAATGATAGTGGGTGTTTAGCCGCTTCGTTCAAAACTCGGGAGAATTAGCATTCACGTTTGCCCTGGGCCCTGGCAACTAAATCCAAATCCAATTTTTATTCAATTACGAATATCCACAGATAATTCTACGTTTTGTTATTTATTTCTTCAAAACCACAACAAAGATTTATTCCACCTTTATATATGATTATGATTTAGAAATGCCCTGATCTTCGAATTCAGTAGGTTGGATACACTTTGAGTCAAACAGTTATTTCATCCAATACAATATGCTCACACAAAAAATAGTTCACCTTATGTCAATCATACAAGTACTGAGGATTACCTCGCCTAAAAAATTCAGATCATTACAACACATGGACAACATAGGGGGTCTTACAACATAATCCATTCAGAGACAGGACACAACATGCAAGTACAATAATCTAATGTCAATTTCAACTGCTATCTAAAGAAGAACTAGGATTACCCTGGGCTTCAGATAGCAGAAGCAGCAGGACCTCCTCCATCTTCAAATGCAACATTCTTACTTCCTCCAATTCTTGGGTTGCTTGCATAATGCATGCAGCTAATTGCATAATTTCCAGCTTCAAGATCGAGATTACCTCATTCATGGCAGCCACACCATCTCTTTCTGCCTCTAGTAGAGCCTCAAGAACTGTAATATTTGTGCTCAGACTGCTCTCTGGTGGTGTTGCCTCTGAACTGCTACCATCTGGTAACATGGATGGCGCACTGCTTCCACAAATAGATTCTGGGGTTGTACATTGTGTCCTAGTGTGAACGGCATCCTGAAAGGTTTCCGCTGGACATAAGTAAGAGATAGTTATCGCATGATCCAGGCAGTAAGCTTACATGGTAAACAACATACGAATTATTGCCGAGCATGGCAAGCTATATTTAAATGCTTCAAAGCAGCATCAACCGAAAAGAAATTAAAATGGTAATTTGAAACTAGGGATGTAAGTGGCAAATAAGCGACATCCGCCAGTCCCATCTAGTTATTTTTGCTAGCTCCCAGGTTCATTTTCCTCAAAAAACAAAAACTCTTTTGAACTGTCATACCACTAGTGGACTTTAATCGGGATTAAACGGGACCCAGTTGACATCCCTAGTTGAAAGGGAGTGTACCACCGCTATATTTAAGTTGCCAAGGCATCTAAGCAGTTGAAAAAATCCGAGAAAGCACTTAACAGTGTGGCCTCATATAAACTACGAAGAAAGTCTTGTGATGAATTTTAGAGGAAAAGTTAAGGACTCAAATGAACTAGGCATGCATTTCTTTATGATAGTACAGCAGGCACTGCTGACATATTGGCCAACTCAGGTATAGCGTAACAAGTAACAAACAAGCATTTGAATCAAGCAATACAGCAAAGCAGACAACTGAACTATTTGTTATTCTGTAGGATTACAGGTTGAGGGCACAAGCCAAGAAAGTAGCCCACACGCATTACATTTCACATGTACTAAAACACACTGGCTTGCCATATGTTGCTGTGAAGCCTCGCTGCTGTTGCAATGTTCTTTGAAGATATCGTCAGCATCCCGTGGTTGCAAATCTACTTGTTGTAGTTTATTCTGCACCCTCTATTTAGGTAAAATTAATTTTAATCGCATGCACTGGTTCGAATTGATCATCAATGGTTCATCTAAACTAATGAAAGAAGGGTGTGTGCATACACGACAATATATCTGCTTCCCTCTATGTTTATGCTTGTTCGAGGTGCCAGCCCCAAAAGAACAAGTATTTTTCTTGATGGGGTTGGCAGCTCCATAATTAATAGAAGCATCAAATTAGTCATGCAACTTGGGAAGATCAAGAATACACAAAAAAGTAATGAACAGAGGCTCGTAGCAGTGATGTAATAGCTAGCATCAGGAAATGTAGGGTAAAACGAACAAAAACCAGCGGAACCACATGCTAGTTTGCTGATGTGTAATTAAGCATAGAGAACATGAAGCAGCCTGATGGAACCAACAGGTGGCATCAGAACAACACCATTATCATAAATATAGCATGCAAGAAGTAAAATACTAGGCAGTGATATCTAGGAAGTATAGTAATACTTAGGACAAAACTAAAGCATATTAACTATATGTGCACTGGTATGTAATTTAGCACATGTAACATGTTCACTGCCAGAAGTATGGCCCTACAGGTGCAAGCAGAATAACGCGTCTCATGAAAAACTGAATGATGCCCTGAAGAAATTCAAAGGTGAGGTGGTTATGCTAAGAAAGTGAACGTAGGCGCCGGCCATTGGAAAATAGTATCTGATTCTCGGTGGCGTATGGGTATCGTTGGCATACTTGATAGCTAAGGATCGCCGATGGTGCTCGTGTTGCGGTTGAGTTTGGGCCGGTTGTTGTCGCGCTGAAGCGGCTCCAGTGCTACGGTTGCGGCGCCTGTCGACATACAAGAAAGCTCATCTGTGGTAAGTGAACAGTTGCACGATAAAGAGAAAAACCGAAGGAGTACAGATCGAAATAACCTGATGAGGCTGCGGCGTCGGTAAAGCAGGGCCGGTGGAGTCGAATATGGCGTCCGTGGAGCGGGTCCGGTGCAGTGGACGAAGGCTTCGGTGGGCATGCTGTATAGTGCTTTCGGTGAGGCGGATCTGTTGCGGCGGACGAGGGCTTGTATGAAGGGCCAGCGAAGGGACGGACGAGGGAGTCAGTGAAGGGCCTACACTATGGTGGACGAGGGCGCCGGTTAAGCAGATCCGGTGCGGTGGACCATGATGGCGGTCAAGGAGATCTGGAGCGGTGTACAAGCCAGTCGCTGAAGCGGCTCCGGTGAAGTGGCGAGTTGGCAGTTGGGGGTTCCAAGGTGCGGAAGGTAGATCCGTCGGGGTGTGAGGTCCACCGCTGCGGCGGGGGACTAGATTCGGCGGCTTGCCGTGGTTGGGGGGGTCGGGGAGGGGAAGGGGAGGGGCTCTGGGGAAGAATGTTGGGGGCAAAGAGGGGAAAACAATGGAGTTACCAAAGCAGCCCTTTTCTGTTCATGTGGCAGGGGTAAAACAGGAATATCGCAGGGCTAAAGTTTCGGGCGCGAGATATTTCGATGTGAGCGGGAAGTTTGAAAGCTTTTGGCGCCTGAAATTATATTCTGCTCTTGTACGGCCGACTATGATATCATGGCCGAGAATTTGTTTGTTTTGCACGCAAAAAAAAGTGCAAGTTTTGAAAATCAATGTCTCCAACTCGAAACTTAGATTGTCCATTCAATTCAAATATGGATCATTGAGCTACTACAAGCAAATACCATCATACGGTCCAATTCAAATGAAATTCCAAATGTGTTTATCCTAAATATGATGACAAAAGCAAAAATGTGTATGTGTATGAATAAAGTGGATGATTATAAAGTTTGAACATGCCCGTATGTGTATATCTCTAGGTTTGATATATGAATTTGAAATCACGAAATCCTAGCTTAAAAAATGTACCTCCATTTAAATGAATTACAAAAGCTAATGATGGAGTCGAATTCCAAAATTCCAATCTTAGGTTTGTAATTCTGGTACATCAAAGTATATCACGCATGTTCAAAAGTATCGTTATCTCATAGTCCAAACTGTGAAACAAATTGATCAACCTTGAGTGCACACACTATTGACCATGTATATCTGAATTACACTAAAGTCCGTCAAATATAGACACCTCACTCTTTATCTGAAGCCAACCCCCCCCCCCTTCGTCGCCCACT